>NC_056733.1:489052980-489080480 GCF_019279795.1 Protopterus annectens | reverse complement strand
AAGGGTCTATATTATATCCTCGAACGCTTAAAAAAGTGAACGCTGATTGATCGATTTTATTTTCGTGAAACTGCAAAATATCGAAGCAGCAGAAACTCAAATTTTTTCCTAGGGAAAGAATTTGGTGGTCCGTTTCTGTTGCTTAGGTATTTTCAGTGTTATGGTGGAAAGTTAACGGTCGGATTCAGGTAAGTGTGCGATTGTGTGGATGTGAGTGTTAGGGTGATTTAGGTGAGTTAGGGTTAGGGCTCAGGTTAGGTGTGTGTGCGATTGAGTGGACATGAGGGTTAGGGCGGATTTAAGTGAGTTAGGGTTAGGGAGCGAGTGAGGTGAGTGTGCGATAGTGATGGACCTTAGGGTTAGGGTTTGGGTTAAGGTAAGTGGGTAGTTAGTGGTGTGTGCATAGTTTAGTGTAGGGTTAGCTATCAGATTTTAGGTGTATGTGTATGGATTTCTGTTTGTTTGGTGTGCTTGTGTTCGAGATTGCAAGCTTTCACTTAAATTAGGTCGATCAATCAGTGTTTGCTTTTTTAAGCATTCGATGATATAATATAGACCCCATCAGAACATTTTTTTGCACCCTTGGTTAATTAATTGGTGCGCCATTTATTTGTTAAATACCGTGATCCCCATTGCAACACATGGGCATTATGCTTAATCAGAAGACCTTTTATATCAATGGAAGGAAAGGGCTTTAAGCTCTGAGCTGAAATTACAAATTCACAAGGATTCTAGCTGAAGGGACTAATTTTTGTTTTGACTAGGTAGGTGAGCTGGTTCACAGACTACTTTCAGCCACATCCTGGGAGAGACAGACATTCACAAGTTTCAGTACATAGTTATAATTCTTTGATATTTGCACAATGCAAACAATGTGATAATATGTATGCAGAACAACCACGTTGTGTCATAGGGAAGATAAATATATAGATAATGATACAATATGAGTATGTTATTTGTACAATTTAAAGAGTGTGACAGTTCATTTGCAGAATGGTAATGGAGTAATATATGGAAGATATAATCAAATATCAATAACAATGTCACTCTGTGAAGTAATTTACAACTTAAATGGAGCAGCATATAGGCTTGCAGAACAAGAGCTGTATGAGATTAAAGAAGGAATAGGAAACAGCTTCTATATAAGTAGAATATGCCAAATAACTGTACTAGTGCAGTTTATAAATAATATTATGCTGACGGTACAATTATGAACCATTGTCAAAACATCAGTGCTTGTATTAATTTTTAAGACATTGAAATAACACATTTGGGAATGTACTTAAGTCCTATTGTTTTAGAATATCTTGAGGTAGTGAGTTCCATGCTGCAGGTGCAAGTTTTGGGTATAGATGTACGTATGCACGTGGCCCGCAGACAATTGAATGAAAACATTTTTGAATGAATGAATGAATGCACTTTCAAAAATGTGGTAAAAGGCACAAACATTTATCTCAATGTAAAGCACATTTTTATGAGGACAACACTCCCCTCATACATCTTAACTGCCCAGATGTTTGCAAAATGTCCAGATTTTTTGTCCATCTCTCCTACAATTTGTATTTTTTTAGCAAATTATTGAGGGGTTTTTATGTAAACCTGTTATTCTATCATCTTTCTAAGTTTATAAGAGTAATATTTAAAGTGTTCCTATTTTTGGATCTTTGTTGCCCCATTATGTTTGGGTTTGTCTAGAATTCTTGCATTAAGAATGAAGGGAGAAATGCCCCTGCACTGCTACTAATAAATCAATCAATTCCTGCTCCTGAGTAGCTGCACCTTTGGGGTAAGGATAAACCTCTCTCCTTGTAACTCTATGTAAAAAAAATATATGCTTTTCTTTCAAACTGACAAAACCTCCAACTAAGCCAGCCCAGAGTTCACTGAAGCATTTTCTTCTTCTGAATTCAGAAGATGTACTGAACAATTTTCACATAGATAGCATCAGACAGTATTTATTCTATTTATTTTATTCTTATCCTTTTAGAAATGAAAATCTGATTGTTTTCGTCTTCCTACATAATTTTGTTAAAGTGTGAAAGATCTATTATCAAAAAACAAGCTTTCTAGATGCTTATGCCGAATAGAGAACTGATTCTAAGAATTAAAAGTTATTTGAACTTAAGAACTGTTGGCATTTCTTTTAAATGGGTCACATGTAGGAGGAATGACAATTTTCCATCCTTTCTAAATCTTTTAGCCCATGAGGTTAGCCAGTGGCAAAGGTATGCAACTGAATGAATGTGAAATAAAGACTGCTCTTTGTAAATCTAGCTAATGTTTAGTTTTCTTCTTCTTAAATTAACACAGTATAAAGCTTAACTAGCAGGTGAGCCTACAAGCTGATCTGATGACTAAGGCTTCTTTTATATTTTATTTTATAAAGACAGAGATCCTGATTTCCTCCTACTCATGGAACAAAAGAAAAGATGAAAAGCCCCAGGAACAATTATGTGCTATAAGTGAGATGGACAACTCAGAAAAAAAAAAAAAAAAAAAGCAGAGGCTGGGGTATTTCAGCTAGTGGTATGCAGTTTCGGTGACCTAGTTTACAGAGGCATACAAAGAACTTGATTATGTAGGTAAGACCGGCTATAATAAATAGATAATCTGTCATTCATCCGATTCGTTAGCATTTTCATAGCCATTTCATAGCCATTTTCAAAGAATATTGTAAACACGATAAAGTATTACATAAGGGAAAATGTGTGAATACAGATGCAAATTTTACGTACACTTTAATCTTAGTGAGCAGGAATCTGTACAAGATGAATTTATTAGCATTAGAAAAAACAAAACATTCAACTTGTATAAAAGATACTCATTTCAGAATTTCCATTCTGTTCCAAACAATAATATTATTTATAATTATAAACCAAGAAGGACAAATGATTCTTAATGGATCCATTTCAACTGCAAACCCTGGTCACAAAGGCAAGCAAAATGCAATATATATAGATAGCCCAGAGTACCAGTCAACGAGTATGATTTGGGGGGGCAGACATGTGGGGGCAGGATGAAATTGTTCTAACAGATGGAAATCTAGACAGACAGATAGATACAGGGAGCATGTGTATATTCCACACAGACTAAAACAAAATAGGAATGCACAACGAGGATCCCTAACACTTTATCACCCTTCTTCTCACAGGAAACATTTCTCTAGAATCCATAACAAGTTTATTGTGTGTTTTACTCTTCCCGAACTACTAATAATCAGATTTATAAATGAAGAGGCTGTCATTTGTGAAAATATTTTGGCATACCTGTCCAACAGATTTCCAAATCAGCAGTGCTTCTTGCAGTAAAGGAGTGGCCTTCTCACTCATGGTGTGATGTTGTATCTACATTCATACTAGCATTGTTTTGGATGACACACATGCCAAATGCTGACACCTCAGAAAACAATGTCCTTTTTTAGGCAAGATTCTGAATACTGAGGAAAATATGCAAGCATAGTGCTCTCTTTTTTCAGGAAACTCTTTTGGCTGGACCTTGCAAAGTGTCCTCATACTACATTGAAGGGCATGCATCAGAGTCTTAAACTGCATTGCTGACCCAGCAGCCATCTGAAAAATGAAAGAAATTGTGGACTCCGGAGTTTTCTTTTATTGTTGTAGACATGTTTTAACACACAACTGGCCATGCTTAGGACACCCTCAGATTTAGTAGCCTATAAGGAAAGCATTCTGTAAGATGTATGCTGCAATGATCTCTAGTGTTTTGCATCTGTAGGCAAATAAATTGCATAATTTAGCAAATAGTGTAAAAAAGGAACACATTATTACTGCGTGAACATTTATAGTGTGGCTGTAACTTACTGCAGAGGGCACCTTGTTACTACATGAACATTTATAGTGTAACTGCAACTTACTGCAGAGGACATCTTGTTAATACATGAACATTTCTAGTGTGGCTGCAATTTACTGCAGAGGACACCTGTTAATACATGAACATTTATTGTGCGGCTGCAACTTACTGCAGAGGACACCTAGTTACTACATGAACATTTATAGTGTGGGTGCAACTTACTGCAGAGGACACCTTGTTACTACATGAACATTTATAGTGTGGGTGCAACTTACTGCAGAGGACACCTTGTTACTACATGAACATTCATTGTGTGGGTGCAATTTATTGCAGAGGACACCTTGTTACTACATGAACATTTATAGTGTGACTGCAACTTACTGCAGAGGACACCTTGTTACTACATGAACATTTATAGTGTGACTGCAACTTACTGCAGAGGACACCTTGTTACTACATGAACATTTATAGTGTGACTGCAACTTACTGCAGAGGACACCTTGTTACTACATGAACATTCATTGTGTGGGTGCAATTTATTGCAGAGAACACCTTGTTACTACATGAACATTTATAGTGTGATTGCAACTTACTGCAGAGGACACCTTGTTACTACATGAACATTTATAGTGTGACTGCAACTTACTGCAGAGGACACCTTGTTACTACATGAACATTTATAGTGTGGGTGCAACTTACTGCAGAGGACACCTTGTTACAACATGAACATTTATAGTGTGGGTGCAACTTACTGCAGAGGACACCTTGTTACTACATGAACATTTATAGTGTGGCTGCAATTTACTGCAGAGGACACCTTGTTACTACATGAACATTTATAGTGTGACTGCAATTTACTGCAGAGGACACCTTATTAGTACAATAACACATATTCTGTGGCTGCAGTTTGCCACAGAACTTCTCATTGCCTGCCCATATTGAACTCTTTACAGCACATTAGCCACTCATTATGAGTAAAACTTCCATATCTAATCAAAGAGAAAGGTATGCATTGGCAGGTACCAAAAGATAAAGCAGCACACTTCTGTGATGACTGTTGTAACTAAACCTCTACACAGCGACTTTATTCTGCCCCTTCTCACCTGGTTCTAAAACCATACATTCTGCTGCACTTGTAAACCATGCAGTATATTGTAGATCAGCCTAGACTAGAGTCTTTGGATATTCATTTGGAAACCAGGGAGCTACTTTGATGTGCCCAGGTTTTACAGGGATCTCTTTTTTTCTTCTACTCTGTTGAAATTCAAATTATTTTAGCTCATCTTTACTCACCTGCTCTGCCAAGTCTATTACAACTGCACCCCAAATAGCATGACTTGCTTTTATTCCCCCAATTTCTTCTGTTTTCACTAACCTGCAGTCACTGGAGAAAGGGCAGGAGAAGGTATTAGTTTATTTATTTGTTTTTCTTTAGCCAGATAATGTAACTTGTCTGGAAACCCATTTTCAGTCATGACCTGAGCCAAGTGGCAGTGATGGCAGTTATATTAAGATCTATTGGAGCTACAAGACAATTGATAATAACATCACATAATAATATTAATTAAAACATAAATAAACATAATTATATTAATTAAAATTAGCAATCATCCCTTCTCATCCATGTAGCTGAATGCTCACTAGTGCTTGAGCTGGAATCTTAATTGGTCATCATCCTATACTCAATATTATAGGAAAGCTTTGCAGAGAGAAAAAAGAATCCTTTGGATTCCTCTGAATTGTTTAAAGAAGCATATGTTAAAAGAAAGTTTGGTAACACAATCCATGTTAAGATATTTTTGAGGCATAACAATGTTACAGAATACATTTATAAAATAATTAATTGCAACAAAAATAATGTTATTGAATGTGAATGATGACATACAAGTAAAAAAGACAAAGTGATGTTGCAGATGCAAGAGGCAAAAAAGTAAAACAAATCAATACTTAAAAGAAAAGAAATGAAAGAGGTAGATATTCAGAATATGTTCAAAGTGAAGAACAAAAAGAAAAAGTGAACTATCATGAAAGGTGAAAGACAGATTAAGGAATTAGTGTTCTCAGAACAGAAAGCACAGATAAGTTTATAGGAAAAAATACAGTTGTGATAAAATGTTGTGGTACTTGAATGGGAACAGCAGGTGAAAAGTTTGTTTTTCTGAACAAGAAGCACCACAAATTGTACAAAAACTGCCTGAGGGAAAACGACTAAGCAACAGAACTATCTAAATCCTTAAGAGTACAATTTAACATTGAGTTCTGTAAACCTTTTTTTTTTAAATAATACAGAAGCCTAATAAGAGAAAGGGATTTCATGAGGTTAAAATCATGGGTAGTATTTGTAAACTATTTCTACTTTGTACAAACAAGCTTGCAATTTGCTGAAATGTCAACAGGACCTCAATCCAGAGACAAAATTACTCTGAATGGCACCTGTTTCCACCAACCTGTACACTACTATAGTAGATGCCCCATTCACTGGGTCTTCACATAATACAGGGTACTTCTGGGTAGCACTGTACAGAAGACAGACTCGGTGTACAGCTGTGACATAGGCATAAAGTGAGATTTGCAGAAAGTCCATTTGGATTGGCTAAAGCAGAGGAACTTTGTAGAAAGCGATGCCCTGCTACCAATAACACTGCCATTAACACTGCATGACTGCTGTGTATATCATTGAAAGATCACACTGTCTAACAGCTTTTCATCAGAAATGTCATTCATTGAAACCCACACACATCACCCTGCTAATTACATATACCAACTCTGAAGTCACACTACAGAGGGGAAATTACAAATTTCCTGATACCTACCATAATGCAATCTCAGGTAGAATGGCTCGACGAATGGCATGTTCGATAAAATGCCATTCAATGATCTAATCTTTTGATGAAATAAAAGGGACCCATTGCATAACCCAATGCATCATTTATGCATTATAGAACACTTAATCTACTGCAGTAAATTACAGTGTCATGTCGAAGCAGCTTATTTCACTAAGCAGTCATCTGTGCAGGCTTCCAATGAATGTATATTAATTACCCAGGGAAATGTTGGATTCTGCTGGGATTGAGCATTAAATTAACTTAATTTATTGCAGAGTGTACTGCTACATGGAGAACTTCAGGAAGGACATCTCATGTAGCTTAGTTATCCCCATCTATGAGAGATGTAGCAATGTATTTTATAATATCATAGCATAGGCAAAGGTAGCACACTAGTTATATTTTCATGCTGAGATATTAATCAGTTCAATTACAATATTCAAGTTTTTCAGGACATTCATGTGGAATAGCAGCTTTATTTATTTCACAATGTGCTGGGTTGTCAGCACCTGCACTGTTAGGGATAGTTGTGTCCTAAGGAAGTTAAGAGCTGATAAATGTCAGAGATATCTGTGTGAAGGGACGTATTTATTTCAGAATGTGATAGGACAGCATCTCTTGGTGTAAACATAGCTGTGTGATAGACAGAAAATTCAAGAGCTAATTCCACCTGCTGTGGCTGCTGTACATTGTAGAGATTATCTGCTGAATGTGAACCTGCTTTGACTTGGGAATAAGTATATTTATCTTGGTTGTGTTTTCATTAAAGGGTTGGGGAACTATAGCTATCATACTGGTGATATAGACATACCACAGTGGAAAGGAGGGTTATTACACTGTAAATATACAATATATGCTGGAGATAGGACAGCCTAAAGGGAGGTGGGAGATAATTTCTCACACTTGTACAAGGGGATGGGAAAGCTATGGGGCAATGCTGGCATTAGTTATTATAACTGTTCTTGTGAGAGGTGTGCACTTGGAGATGAAGACTTACTATAAGAATATGTGCATTATACTTATGTTGTCTTGCAGATCTGTGCTATATATTTCAGTCAATGCAGTTCCCTGGTAACCATGGCGAACATCTCTTCTTTTGCTCCCGGCAATGTTATATATAATTAAATGAGTACAGCACAGCACAGGTTTATTAAATCTATTTTAAATAGCTGTGAACTCTGCAACATGACGAAGGATTTTTCATTTATCCTATCTCATATGTGCTTGGAAAGGGAAATAAATATAGAGAGCTACATACTGCTAAGTATGATCAACTCAAAAATCTAATTTTATACTACTTATCTGCAACAGCTTAAATGACATGGCAAAAACAGACATACGCAAAGTTCAAGCATGTCATACTGGTAAAGATCATAAAAACTATTGTTGGGCTGAACAGATTGGCTAAAACTCATAAACCTCAGATTTAGATGTTGACCTGAATTTAGCTCACACTGGATTGCATGCTGCACACATCTGAACAGCTCAATACTTAACATGATCACTTGTTGACAGTCCATGGATGTTTCATGTTTTTATGGTCTTATTAGCTTCTTGGTGAGAATGTCTTAGGATTTAAAATTAGGTCATTAAGTCTGAAATGGTAAATGGTTTTATTTAGAGCTGCCTTGAATAAAATAAAGTGCAAAATTTCTTGAGAAAATATGATAATATAGATTATTTAAGTCATGTACAACTAACTAATTTCTTAGTTCTATCACAACTGTTTTAAAACAACATCCTGCATCTGAACTGATGGCTCTCTGATTTAATTTTCCCACTTACAGTATGTATGAAGTCTGAATCAACGCTATCTTGTGTAGATTTTTGGAAACAGACTTGCAAGATTGAGTGGTTAATTATGGTCAGTTTTTTTAAAAGGTTATTGATGTTGTTATAGTCACTCCTGGCTGAGACAAAAGAGCTCCTGTACAGCCCATCTGGAGTAACTGTCATCCAACACTCAAATGAAACAACACGCAGTCATGCCGTGAATGAAATATTAAATCAACCTGCCAAAGAAAAAAAAGTTGGCATCAAAACCCATTGCACTTTCACATTTGCTTTAATGGTTACCTTCCGTTAAATTAACCTCAGACTTTTCACATATATCCTATACATTTTTGTCACAAACCGCTTTTATTGTGTGTAGAAATTTGATGAGAAATTCGGTGATGGTGAAGTAGGTCTACTTCTTCAGCTTCAACGTTTTCTAACATGATTCACTATTTATATCTTCATTTCTTCATGGTTGTGTGACCCTGGAGTTAGTTTATTTATGTTGTGTGAATGTTTGAGCAGAAACTCCATGTTAGCTGGTATGCAGGGCAAACTTCTGTACGTAAAAGGAAATATTGGTAAGTTTGTGAATGATCACCATTATTTGCATTTGTGATCAATTTAATTTATTTTTTATTGTTTTAGTTATGCTAGATAACATTACTTGATGTGCTGTGTTTAGTTCAGACTCCTCTGCAATAGTATGCAATATACTGTGTGTGTACATGCGTGCAAACACACACACACACACACGCACACACACACACACTCACACACACACACACACACACACACATGTATGTATATATATATATATATATATATATATATATATATATATATATATATATATATATATTTATGCATACATATGTATACATGTGTGTGTGTGTGTGTGTGTGTGTGTGTGTGTGTGTATATGTGTGAGCATGCATCGCATCACCCAGTATATGTGTCTCATGAATATTTTCAAATATTTCTTTTACAATGGCCTTTTTTCATTGCACAGGGAGGACAGAAAGAAAGGGAGAGAGAGAAATGTAGTGTGACTATATGGAGTGTGTTATTTATCGATTCTGTGAACATGTCCAGAAATTTGTAAGAGTGTGGTGTTTGTGACTAATGCATATAGAAAATGAAAGACAAAAACAATAAAGGTCATATGTTGTCCATAGGCTTTATTCTTTAGATGAACCAAAATTGACAAGTAGTTTTCATCAACATTAGCACAACTGTTCTTTAGACATTCAAGTATTACTTGAGTATTACTCAAAAAGAAAATAAATCAAATAAAAAGTATTAATTTAATGAATTTTGAGTTCTGTACTAGAATTAACACCCTTATTTTCTGCTGTGATCCCAGTCAGTGTTTTTTCCACTTTTTAATTATTTATTTATTTTTCTTTCTTTATTTTACTTTTTTGGTGCACTCATACTCACACACACACACACACACACACACACACACACACACACACACACACACACACACACACACACACACATGCATGCATGTATGCACCCCCCGACACTCACACACATGCATACATGCATACAGACACATGCTACACACATATATACATTCAGACATAGAGAGACATGCACGTGCACACCTTTCTGTACTATTGGATTATATAACAGAAATGTGCATCTATAGCAATTAGTTTCAATTGAAGTAGATACTTTGGTTCTTCAGAAATAATTATTTTCCATCCTGTGAGGCAATGAACACCAACTAAATACGCTAAACCCGTGCAATGCCTTAAAAGAGAACACTAGTTGGAAATGAAAAGAACACGTCCATTTGAATTGCTTAATGTTCACTGCTGACTGTTTAATCCTTCATTATAAATGCTTGGCTCAGCGAATAGAGGCAAAAGTATCCATTGTTCATTGTTCAAAGTCACAGAACATCCCCACTAAATGGCTTATTACAAGACAAGCTCTCAAAGGCTAGACACTCAAATCCCTTGGGTTTATTGCTTTTGTAGCAAAAAAGTCTGTTATACCTAGATAGTAAGGATTACAGCATACTCAAGATAGACTGCCAACAGACAGATTCTTTCAGGCAGTGGCATTACTTACCCTGAACAATGCCTGCTCTTAAGGCCAGAGGTGAAGTGGAATATTTTTTATTGTTTTGTTGTGTAGGATGCTTTATCCTGCATTTGCATTATATAATAAGAAAAAACACAGATTGATTCACTTTGCTAGTATCAGTTTATTTAAATGCTATTCTGGATAGCAGGGAAAAAGTATGCTGTCTTCCCCTGAGATACTAATGAGGGCAAGGTATCAGATTCAGTGGAAAATGCCAGGTCATTTCCCTGCTTAAGGGATGAGCAAGAAATGAATTCTGGCAACCTCAATAACCCCATCATTTACAACTGACCTGTCTTAAGCAGCCTGCTGGTATGATATATCATTTGACTCTGTTATTAGAATGCAAAAGAAGAGAAATGAAAGGAATGGGTTGGTGCTAATGAAACACAAAAACGTAATCGACTGCACTGAAGCAACATGTAAGCAGAATACTGAATTCAGTCTTGTTAACTTGCACTCCATGTCTTAATATGTATGTAGTGTTGTTATGTTTAATATTGTGAATTACAACTGCAAAACTGAAGGGGTATATAGTTGTACAGTACACCATTAACATGCACATTATTTGGGCTTTGCATTACAGAGAACACTGCTAAAAGGTTGCATCCTTAAAGCCCGCTTATTAGTTTAACTGATTTCCATTCTGGGCTCTAGTATTTTGGTAGATTTTGTATTTTCTTCTTTGATGCAAGTAATAGTTTAGCAATATGCACTGATTTAAATTAATTCTAGTTTAATTACAATGTATAAACACAAATGCAAAGATATTATCTGGCTACAGAAGGCTCAAGGATTCCAAGCTATGATATATGTCTTGAAGACCAAGAGACAAATTAGTGTCCTCTCTGTTTATCTTCTTAATAGTGTATAGAAACTGTAGCTAGAGCTAGTGCCAGTCTGCATTTTAATTTCAGAATTAATGCCTTTAGACTGAATCCATCTACGCCTTGACAGGTACTCTAATGATGATCATTAATTTCTCAACAGTTTCCAGGGAGATCTATAAAGGAATTCTCAGTGCAACCATCTTTGATCTATATCAAATGGTAGGATGATAGGAGTCCACACTTGATCCAGATTCCCAACAATTCCAACTAAAACCCAATTTGTGGGCCAATCAGCAAGCTTGTATACACAACCACTTTTTAATTATACTGCCACTCTCTCCTTCCTTGCTTCCTTTGACCCTTATAACAATAATGTCTAGGGCTCATCATTTAAAATGTAAGCCTGAACTGTCAGTGACTTTGGGCTTTGCTTTATCCTGTTTACATTTTGTATTCCACTCATAAGACTTTAAAAAGGAATTAAATCCTTGGGTTAGTGTAGCAGTATATGATTCAATAAAATGAGTCAGTATTAAAATATGGCTTATGAGCCAGAACCAAGTTCATTAACATTAGGGTGCCTGCAACATATCCCAAATATCATACAAACCTAATGGTAAGAAGGTCACATATGCAAAACATACCGTAAAGACTGCAAGAAAGACCCAGCCAAGCTAAAGTCATCATCTTAATACCTTAAACCTCCTCCAGTGCAGGCCCATGGGATATATTGAAAGGACCTACTAAGTACATATCAGTGTTTCAGTTATGTGGTGTCTGAATTCTAAGCACATCTATCACCATCATTAATATACATGTGTGTGTGTGTGTGTGTGTGTGTGTGTGTGTGTGTGTGTGTGTGTGTGTGTGTATCTTTAGATATAGATATATAAACACACACATACACACACATACATGTGTACACATGTAGGAACATGTTTGTTTGCCTTTCGGCTTTTCCCAGTTAGGGTCACCACAGTGGAACTCTGGTCCACTAATGATTGGCAGTAGATTTTCATGAATGCTGGTACCTGCTCGACGTCCAACCTTCAATGAAGATATGCCCATTTACGCATGTCTTTCGAACGCCACCCAGGAGCATAATACTATTAATTGTATTCTCAGAATATTACATTTAATCTAAAAATAACATTGAACTTATCTTCAATCAATAACATATAATACTTAAAAAAATGGAAGAGAAAAGGGAAACACTTTCTAATTTCTGACAAGTTAAATTAGAAAAAAAAAATGAAACATAAACATCACTAAATTCCAGAATACCATATATCATTTGTCTAGTCATTAGTACTATTAGGGAATAGGTGTTTAGTATGTGAAAATGTAGGGTCTGGGGTAGAGTTACACAGTCTGTTTTATATGATGGCTTACAGACCAGAACACAGGGCCTTACACCCTTAGTCTTCACCACAACCCCCTCATAACCCTATTTATTTGTGCTAACCCAAACTTTACCCCTACCCTTTCCCTAGTCCAACTGTATAGATTATGGTACCAAGCAGACTTTCTCTAACAGTTCCACTAAAAGGTACAAAAGGATCCATATACACACACACACACACACACACACACACACACACACACACACACACACACACAAACACACACACACACACACACACACACACGTACTTAACTCCGGAGCCTAGACTTTTGTAAAAAAATGAAAGTTTTGGCATGGCTACCACTTCCACTTACTTTTCATTTGAAAATCCAAAATTCAGCTGTTTAAGCATTTGACAAACCATATCATTCAACCATATTAACCACCAGAATTTTAATGAATAAACAAACCTGTGGCAAAACAAGCAGTACCCTTATATAGACTAATAGACAGATAGATGGATAGACACATAAATGAAAATATGATACTCATAGATATGGGAGTATAGCATGTTTGTTAGAGACACAATTGGAATAACCATATTTGGTAGAAAAATGGTAAAAATCACATTTAGTGGAAAGATGGATATATAGATAGATAGATATATATATATAGATAGACTGATAGATAGATAGGTAGATAGATATAAATACGAGACACTGATATATTAATATAGCATTTTTGCTTGAGACACAAATATTAGAATCATATTTGAAGAAAAACATGATAGAAATCAGCTCTGTTATTCTAAAATTAAATCTAATACTTTTTTTCTGCTTCTAGTTCTAGGTGATCACATTTCACTTTTTTTCATTGTTTATTTTGTTTTGTTGTTTACTATTTACTTGGGGGGAACATAGCTCATCCTTTGTCTTCTTGTTAGGACAACAAAGATTTGCACATATATGAGATTGGGTATGTGATTCTGGACATGCTGATTTTCAGAAAAAAAAATCAGGAAAGCACATTTTTGTGTTGCATATAAATAGCCTAAGTGATTTTGTCATTTTAAACTGCTTTTTGCTATTCTGTAACAGTTTTTCTATATTTTTTGCTGCTTTCTGCATTTTCTCAGTTAATCTGTTTGGCAAGGAGTAGGGACCATCTTGGGACAGAGTAGTAGTTACTCTAAGTGAGATCTGGACTTATTTTTGAATGGTCTAGGCAGTTGTAATCACTTTGGCTTCAACTGTCACTTGTTTTACTTTTTATTTGTCCTTTTTTTTTGTTCTCGTGTTTACTATTTATTGTGAGGAGAGCAGCATCATGGTAGTGGCATTTCCATAGGGATGCATACTGTTAGTACCTTCCTCATAATCCTCTGAGTTAAGACACCCAATGCTATTCTCAGTATGCAGGTTGCACTTACTTGCACAGTATTTCAGTCTTTTTCTGCACTTGTCTGCACAGCCTAGTTACCAGCTGTACTAATTTGTGAGGACAGGCACATAAAGAACCACTAGTCCAATAAATTTCTCCATTTAAACACTCCCCACAGTAGTTCATAATTTCCCTGACTGCCTCTCAGTATACCAATGTGTTAGCTGACATGGAGAGATGTCTTACTAACCCCCCCTTTCTATTTCCAGCCTTATAGCACTCTGTTTCTTAACACGGTGAAAGAACTCCTGCTTAATCCAAGGGACTCTGACTGTGAGAGGTGTAAGTACTTAATTCAACTGGAGATGACCCTCTCACACTAGTTGAAAGAAATGAGCAAAACACTGTCTTATCACAACACTCAGTTATGCGACATCCAGGAGCGACCTTAGGTCAACTGATGCCTTAGGCATAAGGGCTCCACAGCGCCACCCACCACACTACCCAGTGTCCCCATCCTGGTCTAACTACACCGAATAAATACTGGAAAAGCACCACTGCTAGAATGCTGCCCTAGGCAGCCACCTAGTTGGCCTATGCCTAAGGCTGGCTATAGTGACATCCTCAGACTATCCACACTAAACTGTAATATGCTAATGCCATTAAATATCTATACCCTAATCTCCATTTACTTCTGGTTCTAGGCATCATCCGACATCCCTAAACCTGCCTTCTGCTTGCAACCCCTTATCAACAGATGAAAATTAGCATGCAGCACACTGTAATACAAATGCAGAAAGGCATTACTCATCAGGCATGCAGAAGCCATTAGGCAGCAAAGCTGAGAAAATTCATCTGGCAACATTCTGCAAATAAGTAACTCTCTAGTGAGACACATACACATGCAAATACACATTACCAGGTTGAACAAAGATCGGATTATAGTTAGCTACCTCTAAGTTGTCATGATCTGCAGTGTAACTTCCGCCAATGAAACCAATACGCCACAGGATACTAGACTTTATTAACGTAAAGCGCTTTTCGTCTGCTCAAAAAGCAGACTTCATCAGACAAAGTGTAAAACATAATGGTATGATTTTATAGTGGAAATACATCACTAAGTACACCAATTAATCAATTTACACAGTAAACTAATTCAATTACTTTAAAGGAGACTTATTTCATACATACATTATAGCTAAACCCCACTAAGCTTCATATTAATCTAAGATGCATGAAAATTAATTAAATTTCAAGTCTGTGAATACTATAATAAAGTTTAAATTTATACCTAAATAGAATATAAAATAATTCAATATAAATTTATATATATATATTAAAAATTTTTAAACATATATAAAGATGTAAAACTGTATAAATATAAATATAAAAAATCAAGTTGTTTCAATTATAATTTAAGTAAAACTAGTGTACTAATCAAATATGATACTGTCCATGACATAGAAAATGGCAATAATATAAACATCAAGTTGTCCATATGTACTGTCCTTCACTAGTGTTCTGTATTAATTGTGTTTATACTCTAGGGCAATAATACATACGCTAGCACCTAGGAACTAATTGCCTCAGATTCATATACAAGTTAATATGCATAATAATATTTTCCTCATATACCAATGAGTCTATAAATATCTAATAATGAAATACCAAAAAAACAAGTTAGTCAAATAAAAGTAAAAATCCTTTTCATGTATAAATCACCAATAACAAAAGATGCATACTATTAATTAACTAAAACATCACATATTACTACACAGATTAAAAATATAAAATATGAAATATGAATTTCCTACCAACTGTCCTATCTTATAAGGCTCTTTAATTTTAATATGCAACTGATAGAGCAACTATCATTCAGTCCTGGATGGGCATAAGCATTTAATCTAATCTGCCATTTAAGTTCAAGTTCTTCAAGCAGCAATTTAGAGGGGGCACCCCTCTTATTTTCCAATACTTGGTCGATAACCATAAATTTGAAAGAGTGATCGCTGAAATTTATAATGTGTTTGTCTAATGCGTTTTCTTGTTTCTTCTTTCTTATTGCGTATTGATGTTCATAAATGCGTTCACGTAACTTACATTCAGTCTTCCCAACATAGAATCCTGAACATTTCTGGCATTGAGCCAAACAGACAACCTGCCAGTGTTACAATTCGCTCTACAACGCAGTTCGAAACACTTTCTGTTAATGAAAAATCTGTTGGACTCATTAATGTATTTGCAATGATTGCAGTTTGGGCATTTATACATGCCTGGTGTTCTTGTAAAACTACTATTAGTACCTTCAAGTAATGTTTTCATATTCCTGCCTCTCCTGAAAGTTATTTCAGGATGGCATCCTACCTTACTGGTCATACTAGTATTGTTATTGAATATGCTCCAGTTTTTCTTGATAATATCTATTAAAAAAATGGCTATTAGTGTAATAGGTAAGAATTAGTCTAGGACTGGTAGTCAATACAAGGTCATGACTGTTGTTGACTACATTAGGGGTGGAGTTGGAAATTGTGTGACACTCACCATGAGCTAGTTTTCTCAATATGGGGTGATAAATACCCCTACACCTTTTGTCTCTGACTTCTTTTACTAAGTCATTCAATAATTGGGATGGGTATCCTCTATGTAGGAACATATTAGTTAGTAACTCACACTCACTAGAAAAATCGACATCCAAACTGATAATTCGGGCTGCCCTTACTAGTTGCCCCTTAATTACCGATCTTTTCTGGTAATTAGGGTGGCAGCTACTATAATGTAGAAACGAATTAGAGTGTGTGACTTTCCTATAAATCTTCACCACAAAAGCCTTTAAATCGTAATTCTTAGTTAGCCATATATCTAAGTATGCAATTGCAATATTACTGAAAGAAGAAGTGAAAGACAAGAAGTCTGTAGTAGTATTTAGACAATCCAAAATCATTTGGCTGTCTGGTTCTTCACCTTCTAGCAGTATAAAAATATCATCCAGATAGCGAGTGTAATACTTAATCTTTCCCATCAATGTCTCGTTGTTAAAGACATACTCTCTTTCCCAATGGGCCATCACCATGTTGGCTATACTGGCCCCACACAGTGAGCCCATGGCTACCCCAACTTTTTGAAGATAAAAATTATCACCTAGCATAAAATAATTATTGTATAATATTATGTCCAACAGTTCTAGTACTAATGCAATTTCAACTGCTGATGCATTACACCTCTTTAAGAATATTGCCACCCAATCAGTGGCTATATTCAAAGGTATATAATTATATAAATCTTTAACGTCAACAGTTAAAAAGTTATATTTAGCATCAAATTCAAGTTCAGATATTTTAGCCAAAAATGACCACGAATCTTTACATATTTGATCTTCTTGCACCAAGTACTTTTGTAAAATACAATCCACTAACTTGGCGCAAGTGTAAGTGGGGGATCCTCGTCCATCCACTAAGGGGCGCATAGGTGGATTATCTAACCCCTTGTGTATCTTAGGTATCCCAAATATACATGGGAATCTTGGGTACGCAGTAATTAGATAGTTATATTGGTCTTGTTGAATACAACCATCATTAAACATATCTTCAAGGCTATTTTTAATAATGTTGTAAGCTTTCTTAATGTCCGATTTGGAACTTAATTCATAAGCATCACTATCCAATAATCTTGACATTCGATCAAAATAATCAACTTTATCAAAGATTACCACTCCCCCACCCTTATCAGGTTTACAAATGCGTAAGTTATGTGCTTTGACAAACTCAATTAATTCAAGTTCTTGCTTAGAGATCTTGTCCTGTTCATTACTATAAGAAGGTATAAATGTTTGCCTTAAATCTAGTTCACACATATTCTCAAAACACTGAATAGTGGGGTGTAGTCGGGGGTTGAATGTACTAGGGACCCTAAGAGTATCCTTTGCAAGGTTATTAGAGTTATTACCAAACAACAAATTAAAGTTAAGTTTACGGGTAAACAGCTTAATATCAAGTATAGTGTTCACTAGATTGAATTTGTACTGAGGAACATAAGTATATCCTTTAGCCAAAAATTCGGCTAACTCACTACTTATTGGTACATCTGAATAATTATAAATGTGAAAATCACCAGTAATGTTTGTTGTAATATTAGGTTTTAAAAAAACGCTATCATGGTCCATGTCTGAGATAGTACTGGTATTTCCAAGCTCTAAATTATATTCATCAAAAACTGCATTACTATTTAAATTACAATCAGTATGCATAACCAAAAAGTCCGTATTGTCCACAGTTACAAGGTCAGCATTGTATTCATCCTGACGTATACTGTGATGACTATCAATGCTGACTGGTGTCACTGTCATGACCTCCGTTGTTGGTATCTCTGGAAATTCCCCTGGTTCTGATAATGATTGTTCCGTTGCTTGGGGATGTCTCCCAAGCGATTGGCATCTTGAAAACCCTGCTGGTAACCTGAATTATTAGGGTGACCTCCATTGGAGTATTGTGCTCTACGATTCTGTAGTCTCTCCCTTCTCCTAATGGGTTGTTCGAATTGCATTTCACCCTCTGTTGTGTCCAGCTCAGTCGGGGCAATAGTACTAGATTGAATACTAGGTTGGTTAGTAGTTGTAACTGAGTTGCTTATATTAGTAGCACTACGTCCATGGGCTGGTTTAGGATTTTGCCATGTCTGAGAAACAGCTGGAAGGGGATATGCCATGCCCTGCTCGTAAGCTTTGCAGTCACAGTTTAATTTCTTGATTTTATTTGCTGCAAGTTTGTTCAAATAGTTATCTATACTATTAAAACTACGACTGTACTCAAACTTGTATCTGGCAAATTCATCATGGTGTTTAATATCAGAATCCAAACAGGTAGCTTCATTAATTAAGTCATTCACCCATACACTGTAATGCTTAATCATAAGCTCAAGTAAGTCGAAGCCTTGTTTATCAAATAGCTCAATTAATTCTTTATGGAATCCTGAGTTGGGGACCAACCCAGTAGGGTACTGGAAATGCCTAAGGCCTTTTGGTATGACTTTACATGAAAGGCATTCCTTAAAATACGATATTTCCAACTGCAACTTTTTAATTTTTACTAATGTTTTATCGAATACTTTGAGTTTAGAAACAATGTCAAAAGTACTAATTACCTCAGGCCCATCAGTATTGAGAGGTATCCGTTCAGTGTTTGCTGAGTTATTTTGCCTGGAAAGTGTAAATCCTTCAGCAAACCAATTGCCAAGCACAGGGAAATCGCTGGTTTCTCCACTACGCAAAAGTAGGTTTGGTTGGTTTGGTAGGTTTTGCCCTCTTGTAGCTGCTATATTAGAGCTCCTTAATGTATCGACAGAATTAGATAAAAAGTTGTTGAAATCAACAACCGGCATTCCAGGTTGAATGTTTATTGCTGCTGGCGTTGGAGCGTTATTAGAACTAGAGCACACACTTATAGTGCACTGTCCTTCACTAGTGTTCAATACGCAATAAGAAAGAAGAAACAAGAAAATGCATTAGCCAAACACATTATAAATTTCAGCGATCACTCTTTCAAATTTATGGTTATCGACCAAGTATTGGAAAATAAGAGGGGTGCCCCCTCTAAATTGCTGCTTGAAGAACTTGAACTTAAATGGCAGATTAGATTAAATGCTTATGCCCATCCAGGACTGAATGAAAGTTGCAGTTGGAAATATCGTATTTTAAGGAATGCCTTTCATGTAAAGTCATACCAAAAGGCCTTAGGCATTTCCAGTACCCTACTGGGTTGGTCCCCAACTCAGGATTCCATAAAGAATTAATTGAGCTATTTGATAAACAAGGCTTCGACTTACTTGAGCTTATGATTAAGCATTACAGTGTATGGTGAATGACTTAATTAATGAAGCTACCTGTTTGGATTCTGATATTAAACACCATGATGAATTTGCCAGATACAAGTTTGAGTACAGTCGTAGTTTTAATAGTATAGATAACTATTTGAACAAACTTGCAGCAAATAAAATCAAGAAATTAAACTGTGACTGCAAAGCTTACGAGCAGGGCATGGCATATCCCCTTCCAGCTGTTTCTCAGACATGGCAAAATCCTAAACCAGCCCATGGACGTAGTGCTACTAATATAAGCAACTCAGTTACAACTACTAACCAACCTAGTATTCAATCTAGTACTATTGCCCCGACTGAGCTGGACACAACAGAGGGTGAAATGCAATTCGAACAACCCATTAGGAGAAGGGAGAGACTACAGAATCGTAGAGCACAATACTCCAATGGAGGTCACCCTAATAATTCAGGTTACCAGCAGGGTTTTCAAGATGCCAATCGCAGGAGACATCCCCAAGCAACGGAACAATCATTATCAGAACCAGGGGAATTTCCAGAGATACCAACAACGGAGGTCATGACAGTGACACCAGTCAGCATTGATAGTCATCACAGTATACGTCAGGATGAATACAATGCTGACCTTGTAACTGTGGACAATACGGACTTTTTGGTTATGCATACTGATTGTAATTTAAATAGTAATGCAGTTTTTGATGAATATAATTTAGAGCTTGGAAATACCAGTACTATCTCAGACATGGACCATGATAGAGGTTTTTTAAAACCTAATATTACAGCAAAATTACTGGTGATTTTCACATTTATAATTATTCAGATGTACCAATAAGTAGTGAGTTAGCCGAATTTTTGGCTAAAGGATATACTTATATTCCTCAGCACAAATTCAATCTAGTGAACACTATACTTGATATTAAGCTGTTTACCCGTAAACTTAACTTTAATTTGTTGTTTGGTAATAACTCTAATAACCTTGCAAAGGATACTCTTAGGGTCCCTAGTACATTCAACCCCCCACTACACCCCACTATTCAGTGTTTTGAGAATATGTGTGAACTAGATTTAAGGCAAACATTTATACCTTCTTATAGTAATGAACAGGACAAGATCTCTAAGCAAGAACTTGAATTAATTGAGTTTGTCAAAGCACATAACTTACGCATTTGTAAACCTGATAAGGGTGGAGGAGTGGTAATCTTTGATAAAGTTGATTATTTTAATCGAATGTCAAGATTATTGGATAGTGATGCTTATGAATTAAGTTCCAAATCGGACATTAAGAAAGCTTACAACATTATTAAAAATAGCCTTGAAGTTATGTTTAATGATGGTTGTATTCAACAAGACCAATATAACTATCTAATTACTGCGTACCCAAGATTCCCATGTATATTTGGGATACCTAAGATACACAAGGGGTTAGATAATCCACCTATGCGCCCCTTAGTGGATGGACGAGGATCCCCCACTTACACTTGCACCAAGTTAGTGGATTGTATTTTACAAAAGTACTTGGTGCAAGAAGACCAAATATGTAAAGATTCGTGGTCATTTTTGGCTAAAATATCAGAACTTGAATTTGATGCTAAATATAACTTTTTAACTGTTGACGTTAAAGATTTATATACTTGTATAGCATTGAATATAGCCACTGATTGGGTGGCAATATTCTTAAAGAGGTGTAATGCATCAGCAGTTGAAATTGCATTAGTACTAGAACTGTTGGACATAATATTATACAATAATTTTTTTATGCTAGGTGATAATTTTTATCTTCAAAAAGTTGGGGTGGCCATGAGCTCACCGTGTGGGGCCAGTATAGCCAACATGGTGATGGCCCATTGGGAAAGAGAGTATGTCTTTAACAACGAGACATTGATGGGAAAGATTAAGTATTACACTCGCTATCTGGATGATATTTTTATACTGCTAGAAGGTGAAGAACCAGACAGCCAAATGATTTTGGATTGTCTAAATACTACTACAGACTTCTTGTCTTTCACTTCTTCTTTCAGTAATATTGCAATTGCATACTTAGATATATGGCTAACTAAGAATTACAATTTAAAGGCTTTTGTGGTGAAGATCTATAGGAAAGTCACACACTCTAATTCGTTTCTACATTATAGTAGCTGCCACCCTAATTACCAGAAAAGATCGGTAATTAAGGGGCAACTAGTAAGGGCAGCCCGAATTATCAGTTTGGATGTCGCTTTTTCTAGTGAGTGTGAGTTACTAACTAATATGTTCCTACATAGTGAATACCCATCCCAATTATTGAATGACTTAGTAAAAGAAGTCAGAGACAAAAGGTGTAGGGGTATTTATCACCCCATATTGAGAAAACTAGCTCATGGTGAGTGTCACACAATTTCCAACTCCACCCCTAATGTAGTCAACAACAGTCATGACCTAGCATTAACTACCAATCCTAGACTAATTCTTACCTTTTACACTAATAGCCATTTTTTAATAGATATTATCAAGAAAAACTGGAGCATATTCAATAACAATACTAGTATGACCAGTAAGGTAGGATGCCATCCTGAAATAACTTTCAGGAGAGGCAGGAATATGAAAACATTACTTGAAGGTACTAATAGTAGTTTTACAAGAACACCAGGCATGTATAAATGCCAAAACTGCAATCATTGCAAATACATTAATGAGTACAATAGATTTTTCATTAACAGAAAGTGTTTTGAACTGCGTTGTAGAGCGAATTGTAACACTGGCATGGTTGTCTATTTGGCTCAATGCCAGAAATGTTCAGGATTCTGTGTTGGGAAGACTGAATGTAAGTTACGTGAACGCATTTATGAACATCAATACGCAATAAGAAAGAAGAAACAAGAAAACGCATTAGCCAAACACATTATAAATTTCAGCGATCACTCTTTCAAATTTATGGTTATCGACCAAGTATTGGAAAATAAGAGGGGTGCCCCCTCTAAATTGCTGCTTGAAGAACTTGAACTTAAATGGCAGACTAGATTAAATGCTTATGCCCATCCAGGACTGAATGATAGTTGCTCTATCAGTTGCATATTAAAATTAAAGAGCCTTATAAGATAGGACAGTTGGTAGGAAATTCATATTTCATATTTTATATTTTTAATCTGTGTAGTAATATGTGATGTTTTAGTTAATTAATAGTATGCATCTTTTGTTATTGGTGATTTATACATGAAAAGGATTTTTAGTTTTATTTGACTAACTTGTTTTTTTGGTATTTCATTATTAGATATTTATAGACTCATTGGTATATGAGGAAAATATTATTATGCATATTAACTTGTATATGAATCTGAGGCAATTAGTTCCTAGGTGCTAGCGTATGTATTATTGCCCTAGAGTATAAACACAATTAATACAGAACACTAGTGAAGGACAGTACATATGGACAACTTGATGTTTATATTATTGCCATTTTCTATGGCATGGACAGTATCATATTTGATTAGTACACTAGTTTTACTTAAATTTTAATTTAAATAACTTGATTTTTTATATTTATATTTATACAGTTTTACATCTTTATATATGTTTAAAATTTTTTAATATATATATAAATTTATATTGAATTATTTTATATT
The DNA here is from genome assembly GCF_019279795.1 of Protopterus annectens. NCBI lineage: Eukaryota > Metazoa > Chordata > Ceratodontiformes > Protopteridae > Protopterus > Protopterus annectens. The sequence goes on along the minus strand of NC_056733.1, from coordinate 489,056,986 downwards.
CTATTTAGGTATAAATTTAAACTTTATTATAGTATTCACAGACTTGAAATTTAATTAATTTTCATGCATCTTAGATTAATATGAAGCTTAGTGGGGGTTAGCTATAATGTATGTATGAAATAAGTCTCCTTTAAAGTAATTGAATTAGTTTACTGTGTAAATTGATTAATTGGTGTACTTAGTGATGTATTTCCACTATAAAATCATACCATTATGTTTTACACTTTGTCTGATGAAGTCTGCTTTTTGAGCAGACGAAAAGCGCTTTACGTTAATAAAGTCTAGTATCCTGTGGCGTATTGGTTTCATTGGCGGAAGTTGTACTGCTCTTGGTTCTTTTTTGTTTTTCTAAGTTTGTGTCTAAGAGTTTAGTGGTTTATGATCTGCAATGTCACCAGGGCTGACAAGTCCCTTTACCCTAACTACACCTAAAACCTGGTCATAATCCATGCGGGATCATGCACATTGGATCACACGCAGTGGAACACAATGAAGCTCTCCAAATATGTATCAGAGCTTGGTGTGAAATTAGCCTGGGGTGATATCCTACCATTCTACCATCACCAAGAAAGATGTCACAATATAATAATAACATAATTGACTGTGGCTATTGGACATATGTACATATGAGTCTGCTTCAAAACACTGAAATCTTATAACACTGAAACTCAAAACACTGAGACCATAACATCGAAAACCCAAAACAATGAAACCTCAGAACACTGAAACTCTGCACCATAAGATTGAAAACTACAATGCAAATGTAAATAACATCCCCTCCACCTATAACAAGGCTAAGCTAACAAACACACCCCACTATGTTTCTGCAGGTGAGCAAGCTCCCCCTGCACCCCCACACCCCATAATAAATTAAATATACCAAATCCAAGATCGCACTACAGTGGAAAAAAGTTAATTTTCTAACATCACTTTATTGTGATCACCATACAGAATGTAAACATGATGTCTAAATCACTTACCTGTATGGCCTACAAACCCACACAGATTGGCAAAATAAACACGTTTTCCCCCTACTCACTTCTCCCAGCACTTCTCAACTTCCATGAAAGCAATACATCCATATGTTTCCATTCTGTATAGTGATCATGTTACGGTGGTGTTAGGAATTAACTTTTTTCCACTGTAGTGCGATCTAGGAGGTATATTTAATTTACGGGGGGTGTGGGGGGGCAGAGCCTCCCACATGGAGGGTGCAGGGGGGCTTGCCCCCCTGCAGAAATGTAGTAAAATGTGTGTTTCTTACTTTGGTGTTGTTAAAGGTGGAGGAGATATTATTTACATGTGCATTGTAGTTTTCTATGTTATGATGCACACTTTCAGTGTTCTTTTTTTTTTCAAAACAGGTTTATTGTTTTAACATATAAGAGAAATATCATAACAATTTTATACAAGTAATTAAAAATAGGTATTATTATAATATTCAACAAAACAACTAAAGTATTTACAAAGACATCCACTACAATCAGATCAATTAATTAAACTAAAATACCATGCTATTGAAATTAAAATTTTTTTAACAAATTTTGTAAATTATCCCATACAATAAAATAAGATGTTTTTCTATTTGTTCTAGTCCTAATTGTGTTTATTTCCATATGGCACACTATATTCATAACATTTTTAAATTCATTGAACGAAGGAGGTGTATCTGAAATCCAATTTCTAGTTATTATTTTCCTAGCCACTGCTAGAATAGACCATAACAAGGGAAGCTTAACCTTTTTAACACTTTGAGGTACAGGTGTGTTGAATAATATAAGAGATTTAGAAATAATGAAATTATCTGTAAAAGAGCCTGCAAAATTAATTAATTGACTTCCAGTATTCTTTCAATTTTATACAGTCATAAAACATATGAGCCCAGTCAGCATTAATTTCTACATTACATCTCTTACATAGATTATCTTTATTATTTATTTTATTCATCATCAAAGGTGTATAAAAGATCTATGTAAAAATTTCCATGTATAAAGTCTCCAGACAATGGAAGACGTAGTTCTATAAGCAGATTCCAATATATATTGTTTATCTTGTTGATTTGGTGGGTCCCCATTAATAAAAGTGAAATAATTCCAGTATGAATCTACACTGTAAAAGTTTCTTGTCTGATAACTTTATGTATGTATGAAAGTTTACCTTTATCAGAAACTTTATGTTGTAAATTTAATATCAAGTAATCAATCAGTGTTGGAATAGATTATTTAACAGTTATAGACATTAAATCTATTTTATTAATGAGATGTTGTCTAAAGGTCTGAACCTCTAACCAGCAAGTTTCTCTTAGATCAAATTCTTGTTTTAAGAAATCTAGATTTTTAACTTTATTATCAGATATCAACTGATACCAGTTCTTTAGATCATTATCTATAGCTAAATGAGTTCCTTCAGATGTAGATGACAAAAGCATACCCTGAGTATACATTATAGGAAATACAATAAAATTCCATTCCCTATACTTAGGGTGCATGAATATAAAGTTACGATAACTAATAATAATATTTAATGGGTAACAAACCATATGTTTAGGTGTAATAGGTGAAGTACAAAATTCCTTTAGTAACCATAACATGGAGTTATTTACAATCATATTTTTATGTGTTAAGGAGATTTTCATGAAGTGTATACTAATTAGCTCCCAATAATCTTTCAATTTTGTGACATATGACTGATCTATTAATAAAGTAATAACTTTTACAATAGAAGAGATAGTATATAAATTAAAGTCTGGAAAAGAAATACCCCCTTGAGACCAGCTATTAGTATGTTTCTTTAATGCAATCCTAGGTCTATTAGGTGCCCATAAGAAATTTAACATTAGTGTGTTCAGTTTCTTGATAATTATTTTTGTAGGTGGAAGTATTATTGATTGTATTAAGTATAAAATCTTGGGGAATATTATCATTTTAATAATTGTAAGTCTCTCCTCCATAGTAAAAAAACATATTATTCCAGGTATTAAAAGATTTTGTATATTAAGAAAACAGGTATTATAATTATTATATATAATAGATTTAATATCTTTAGATAGTATTATACCTAAATAAGTTATCTGACCTGAATTGGGTACATATTTAGTAAAATCACTAATGAGAATATTTTTCGTGTATATATAGGTAGTATTTTAGTTTTTCTTCATTGAATATTAAACCAGAAATACTTTTAAAATTCATCATGTTATCAAATAGAGACTGTATAGAAGATTTAGATCCTGCTGATGTAATTAGAACATCATCTGCAAAAAGTTGAATTTTGGATGTTGTATTTTCATCTATTTCAAAACCCTCTATGTCAGTACTGTTTCTGATCAAATTAGCCCAAGGCTCCATTACTAAAGTGAATAATAGTGGAGAAAGTGGACATCCTTGTTTTGTACCTTTAAGAATGGGTATTTTTGCGAAACATATGTTCCTACCTTAATATAAGCCAACGTTCCTTTGTATAAATGTTCAATTAGATTTACAAATGCATCCGAGAAGTTTGTGCACTTCATTAAGGTAAACAGATAGTCCCAACTTACTGAATCAAATGCTGAACTTATATCAAGACTAATAAGTGTTAAATCTTTCTTTTTCCTATTTGCAAAATCTATTAATGTTAAAGTTCTTCTTATATTATCAAAAGTATTTCTATTTACAATGAAGCCTGTCTGATCTATATCTATAATGCCGGGAATGATTGTCTTCAATCTATCAGCAAAGATATTAATAAACATTTTATAATCAACATTAAGTAATGAGATGGGCCGATATGAAGAACATCTAGTTGGATCTTTATTAGGTTTTAAAATTGGCGAAATAAATGTATATTGCCAAGATGGGGGGGTTATTAACTCAGTTTGGGCCAAAATAAAAACCTTATGTATTAATGAATATGTATTTTTAGAAAGGATTTTATATATCTCTGGTATAATACCATCATTACCCGGTGCTTTGTTTGATTTAAGCTTATTTATTTGTGTAATAACTTCTGTATATGAAATACCCTT
>NC_056733.1:489042980-489047980 GCF_019279795.1 Protopterus annectens | reverse complement strand
CCTGCTAGCATCCGTGTGCAGCTATACACCTACACACAATGTGCATACCTGAAATGTGGTAAGATGTTTGTGTTAGGCAGTGCCACGGGCAAATACCCACATGTCACCAACCCACCTCAGGTACAGATATGGAAATGGCTGCATGTGAATGTGTCTGCAGAATGTGTACATCCCGCATGTGGTATGTACCCGTCCAAACCATATAGGTTTGCATACGACACGGTGCACATAACTGTACATATGTGGACAAGTCGGGTTGTTGAACCACTGCATCGATGATTAGCTATGCAGAGAAGTCGAACACATATAGCGGAACACGTGCCTACCAAACAGGACGTCCTAACAGGGTGCTAAAGGCAAAGAAGGGGAAGGTGGGACATCACATGTGGAGAGTAGCGTTGCCGGATGGCCAAATACACACGGTCAAGGTAAAGGACGGAATAACATGCATATGGCCGGATGGATGTTGTTCGAAAAATATATATAGAAACACATATGAAGTGCCAGTTTAGACTCGAAATACTATATAATGCATTGAATTGTACCGTACAATATGGCAGTAGAACTGATCATGCATGTAATTGGTGAAGCTAAGCTGTAGTGTGATGGAATTCTGACCCTGGCAGTAACCAGTATAGCAGGCTAATGTCTCTCAGCATTAATTATCTGCTGGGTGACAGACAAATAAATGTATGTACATGCATAACATCACCCCTTCCCCTGAGGAGGATGGCCTTGTGAGCTCTATCGAAGATAAGAGTACAACTCCTTACCAGAGAGACAAAGCAACGTATTAAGAATGAACTGACTACTGTATCGGAACAGTCCAGGGTCCTTGAAACAGCTACAATCACAGAAGGACACTGTAATTGACCAGGTGCCTTGCAAGGCTGTGTTATTCTCATGGGAAAACATTTTAAAAGCACGACCTCAGCACCCACGTATGTATAGACTATTGCGGACCATAGTGATGGAAATGCCCTGTGACCGACCACGTCAGTAAGGTGGGCAAAAGCTGATTGTAAACACTATATAAAGAAATTGCTTACTGTATAGAGTCAGACAAAACTCTCACACTTGGACTGTATATTATTTTGCCTGCCTGTGTACACTACTAAAACGTTGTGAACCCGAGCCTCCTGTGTTATTGACTGTCACTTAGAAAAGCCTACTGATGACTACAGTGTGGTTTTAACAACTTATTTGACATTGTGATCCTTCTTATCCGGAATTCCCTTGGTAAGCTACAGGTCAGAGTGCATGGGTGGTTAGACATCTGCGCTGGAGAATTTGCCTAAATGGTTCTTCTTGAATGAAAAGACCTCCGACTGAATTGTTGTGTGTAAAGAGGCTGTCTACCGTCTGATCTGTGGCTGAAAAGTGGAAAACTGGATCCCAAGAAGAAAACGTGCAGTCTTAAACAGGAGGCTCAGGTAAGGAGTGTTTGCCTCTTTGTGTCTATTGTAGATCAGGGACCAGACTACATTGTGTTTCTGTTAACAGTCGTGATAGCGGGTCGAAGACCAATCCAAATAGTGTTAAATCTGGACATAGGTCAGGGAAACACAGAGCAGAGTAAATAGTCATTGTAGACACTACAGTGGATACAGGGAAGGAGATACCACGTGGTATGAGAGAAGGGTACGTAACAGTCGTGTAGAGGATATGGGAGATTAGTGAACAAACAGATAATGTGATCCGCATTTGACAGGTGACGTGAAGTATATGCAATCGCAGAGAGCACATAATGTGAGATATTCAGCAAAATGGGGTAATAAATATGACATTGATGGTATATTAGACAAAATATCGTTACTGAAACATTGTAATCTCTGAAAATGTGATGCACATGTTCTAGGGTAACCACCTGTCCCACTCTGTGAGGGACAGTCCCCCTTTGGCCAGTTGTGTCCTGCAAACAAACAGAACAAATGGCAAATGTCCTGATATCACAGGACAAAGATTTCCCAGATATCTTTTCAAATGGTGGCATAAAACAGTAATTTTGTATCTGGAACAACAAAATATCATAATAAACAGAATAAGCAACTGAAATGCTACAAGAATTGGTAGCTCTCCTGGCAAAACGTGAAATCCTGTCCTATGTACTGGCCGTGGGTATGCTTTTTCCTGGCAAATTACACGTTCAGAACACTAATGTCCCACATTGTGCATTTGAAAAGGTGGCAGCCCTAAGATGTGCAGGCGACAAAACAGCGACAATTGGGTATCCGTCAAGCACATAGGTGGATTGAGGTAGTGAACCGAAGGGAACAGAACACTACAAATGCAAAAGCATCATACGTACACAGAGAAGATCATAATACAGTAGTAGCGACAGCCCCCCCACCCCCATACCACCTCCGATACCACATCCAGGATATGAAGCGGGAGGGCAGGCTAGTCCCCACACGTTATCCTGTGTCAACAGAGGTATCACAATGACCAAATGTAACAGAAGCTATTGAAACCACATCCCGAACTCGTAACATACCTAGGGACACTCGAGTAAGAAGACAGTCACTAGAACAGAGTGAGGATATCTGTCAATTAATTGAAGTACCGAACCCTCATGCAGGACAGGAAGGCCAGGACCCAACCCCCGTACTGTATAGACCGTGGACACCAGATGATATCTGTAAAGTCACAGAGGGAATTCCCCATCTACAAAGTAATCGCTATTCACCATGCAATACCCCTGTATCTTCTGATCGGAAAACAAAGGGGGAATGGCGGATGGTACAGGATTTACAAGCTGTAAATCATGTAATAATACCTAGGGTACCGATGGTGCCAGACCCACACACAATATTGAATGCTATGAACAGGCCACAGAAGTATCTTACCATGGTACATACAAGCTATGCTTCCTTTGCAATACCTATACATCCAGATAGTCCGTATTGCTTTGCATTTACATTCAGGGTAACAGATACAGCCATACCCGGCTATCGCAGGGATACTGTGAAAGTACAACGATATTCCCACAGGAGATGGCTAGCTACATTCCGGTGTTTACTCCACCCGGGGCCAGTCAAGTTCTACTTTATGTGGATGATATTCTGCTTGCGGCCCCTACCCAGCAGCAATGTATAGAAGATACAATAGCATTATTGAGATATTCAGCAGAACAGGGACATAAATTAAGCAAGCATAAATTGCAACTACAGAGAATACAGGTCAAGTACCTGGGATATGTGGTATCCAAGTAGGGTAGAACATTACATGATGATAGGAAGGTAGCAATTTCACAAGCACCCAAGCCAACTACCAAGAAGGGAATGATGTCCTGTCTGGGCCGACTAACATTTGTCAAAGCTGGTTACCAAACAATGCTTTGGAATCCACTGTATTGTCTGCCTTAATCTTTAATACACCTATGGCAGCACAACACATACTACACTGGATTACAGTAGCAGAAACAACTTTCTGCAGACTAAAACGATTGATAGCTTCAACATCTGTATTAGGTCTCCCGTATAATCATAACACATGTTGTCAGACTGTAGATTGTAAGCGGAGATATATGACGTCAGTCTTGATGCAACAGCATGGAAGTAAGCAACGCTACATAGCTTACTACTCATTGCAGTTGGACACTGTGGCATGGTCAGTGCCACATTGTGTTCAGGCAGTTGTTGTAGCACCCATGGCAGTACAGGCCCCGGCCTTAATGTTATTATACCACCCTCTCACTGTGAGAATGTCTCATGCAGTTGCGATCATTCTGCTGCAAGAGAAGATAGCATTCCTGACCCGTGCTAGACATTTGTCTTGTTTGACCATACCACTGAGTCAACCTCATATGGTGATTGAACGTTGTACAACATTAAACCTATCAACGTCATGTCCGACACCTGTGTATGGCACACCACACAGTTGCCTATACGAAATGGATGAAATAACTACACACAGACATGATATATCACTGATATACCCTTAGATGATGCAGAGGTGACAGTTAATGTGTACGGATCATGTAGACAGAGTCCTACAGGAACGAATCAAGTAGGTTATGCAGTAGTTATTGATAATGAGATTGTAGACGCCCAACCCCTGCAGCATAACGTGTCTGCTCAAGCAGCAGAATAGATAGCTTTAACACGTGCTTGTACTGTGGCGAAAAAGTGATGTGTGGACATATGTCCCGATAGTCAGTATGTTGTCTGTACAGTGCATGTTTATGAGCAGCAGTGGAAGAATAGGGGAATGATAACATCCACAGGTAAACTGATTAATCATGCGCAATTGATCTTGAATGCATTACATTCCATTCAGTTACCCACTAAAGTAGCTAATTGTAAATGTGCAGGTCATAGAAAGCAACAGGATAACAGTAGGAAAGGTAAGGCATGAGCTCATGCAGCTGCAAAACAAGCAGCCTCACAGTTGGAAAGTGTTTGTTTGAATGAGGAATGACAATCCTCAGACATTTTATATGTAGAAATGTTACAAACAATGCAAACATCAACTACGAAAGCAGAAAAGCCGACGTGGGTATGACGAGGAGCAATCCTTGAAGACGGACTGCACATATCCACAGTGAGAAAGCCAATATTAACGTCTAATGTATTCAGATATGCGGCTTTGTGGAGCCATGGGTAGAGACATGTCTCAACAGGGGGGATGGTACATTTGGTTAACAGAATACCCTAACATACGGAATTAGGAACCACATACAAACATCATGAGCAGCGTGTCACATTTGCAGTAGATATCATGCACAGGAGCATTTAAACCGAAGGAGTGGGTTTACCTACACCACCATAACCGTTCCGTACTATTTGTATGGAGTTCATACATCTGAATAAATGTGAAGGGAAGAAATACTGTTTAGTGATTACACATATATATAATCAAAATGGGTAGAAGCATTCCCAACCATGAATCGGATGCAGCAGCAGTGGCAAAGGTGCCAGTAAAATAAAGTATCCCTAGATCTGGCATACTGTAAAGAAGCTACAGTGCAGCAGCAGGGTAGGACATGATGTAAATAGTAA
>NC_056733.1:488995325-489008657 GCF_019279795.1 Protopterus annectens | reverse complement strand
GATAGCTCCCTTGCTGGTAGGGTGACACAGACCCATGGTACCACCACAGCGAAGTACTGTATAGACATACAGTTGACATACACCTCTGCCGTTCAGTGGACACTACCATGGGGGGGTGACACTACTGTGTACATTGCACATGTGTTTGCCGGACATCATTGTTGCACACATTGCACCTGCTACGGAACGTTTGGACATGGTTACTTGCTGTTCCCTCCAATTCGGGTACCTATTCTGCTACTACTCTGTCCCATATGTGCAGGCCATACATATCCTGTTTATGTACATAACATTAGGCCATCCCTCCATCATGCATGCTATGCCTGTGATACTGTCTATGATTTCTGAACATATCCATCATGACAGCTTTGCATTACACATAATTGACATAGTCACCCCTACTGCGAGGGATACGTGCACGTCGTGTGCACATTCCGTATGACATCAACGGTATATGCCCATGTACATGTGTGCTGTGATACTATACATACATGTCCTATCCCCTGCTGTGGCACTTCATTGTTCGATATCCACTGACAGCATCAGCGTGGGTGGTGGCATTGTTCTGTGTTTGGAATCCCTATGGCGGACCTTGGGTTATCACGGCTGTGTACATGTTGTCCCACTGCTGTGCACACGTTGTCCACAGTCATTGGTATGCTCCACGGCTTAGCATTACATAACCACCTTTCACCACTCTCTGCCTGATGGACAGGTATCTTTACTTACACACATCGTTCACATACAGTGCAGATTAATCATACGTATCATGCGTTACACACCAGTACATCTCGTGGGTTCGACATACCTTTCCGGCCTTTGCTTCTGTATTTGTCAATATTTTCCTCTAACTCCTTGCTTTCGATTCACTTTGTGTTCGGTATGAACATACGGTTTGAATATCCAGGGAGTCTTCCTTTTATTCGTTGTCACCTGAGGCATGTGGGTTCATCACGCCAATAGCTGTTCCTCGGTGTGTAGTTATGCGCATATCACTGGTGATCCTCCTCCATTCATACGTTACCCGCGAAACTAGGCCATGGTTCATTCCTCGTGTGGCCGTTGGTTATTTGCACTACCTTCGTGGGGATGGTATGTGTTGTATCATGTTTGTGTGACTGCATACGCTATGTGTGGTGTCAGGTACATTACGCTGTGGTGTTAGCCGTGGATTGTGTGTGTTGGGTATGGTATTCTGTTCGACATGTGGGTGTCCGTGTCCTGGCGGCGTCTGTCGATGGCGTTGTGCATTCAGATGTGTAACATAGCTGTTATATTCCTGTACACAACGGATGCAAGGATGCATCAGCTACTGCTAGTGTTACCAACGCGGCTTGTTGTGGGTATGCCGCTGTCATTGACTGCCTGTATGTTTTTGCTACGGTTTTGGCTGTTATCCCTTTGATATGTGCGATGGGGTATATCTGCGGATGTGGGTGATGGGTACGGGGTGTGGGTCTTGCATTTATACATACAAGATATGCTTGTGTGTGTGCTCCATCCCTGCTTGGGGAGCTGCAGGTTACCTGTCTGTTGTTCTGGGAATGTTTGTTTTGTTGATGTCGTGTGGTGTCGGTATCGCCTGCATGTGTGCTTCCTGCACGTATTCCTCCTTCACATCGGTTATATATCTGCGGATGTTCGTCCGTGCCTACTATCCATTGGCATTTTGTCACTGATAGTTACGGTGATTGTGGTCCTGTACTTGGGACGGCCTGTATGCTACCGGTAGCCTCCTATTCGTGTGGCGCTTGCTTACTTAACGGTCGTGGAACACACAGCGGTATTTACGGGACCGTAAGTGTCCACGATCAGTGTTGGGATAGCACATTCGTATTTTCGCCGTACATGCCTGATGCTGTGTAACGTTGCCGACGTATCGTGTTGAGTCTACCATATGGCCGCCATACATACGGTCATGGTTTGTACATGCGTCCTTTGCATCTCCTGTTGGCTATGGTCCTGTGGTACATTCTGGGACATTTCCGCTTTGCATCGTTTTACGTCGCCACGTGCCTAGCCACTGAGGAGATGTCAGTACTACTTTGTGGGTACTGCTGTACATACGCCTATGGTTCCTGTACTGTATGCCTCGTTATTACACTCCGCCTGTGACATGTCACCTACATACACATTTTACAGTGGCACACACATTACACACACACACAGCGGAACACACGACAACCTCACCTCACACATACACATATTGCCGCCATAGCTCTCAACCTTCCATTTCCAAACTGAGGAACACACACATTCATAATGTGAAACAAATGGGCAAACTGTGGAACACATACCAATGTCTTACTAACAACTTCAGCTAAGAAGGTCATAGGATGGTTAAAATATGCTGATTTACTTACAAAGAAGAACCTTTAATGAATTACTATGATTAATTTCTATTTACCAGGATTTCATTTAGATACATTCCTAACAATGAATGTGTGACAGACTATTTCAATGTGGAACTTTGAGGAACTGCGAGGAACATGAACTGTTTTAGACCCCAAATGAGGTACGTTCCTCATAATGACGTACACTTGACAGGTATGATTGCCGCTTTCGCACCAACGGTTGCACACAGTACCTACGTTGGCCGCATCGCCGGCGGCGGTGTGTACCTCCGCACTCATATCCTATGGATATGACACGCACATATCCCGTTACTGTACCGTGGCCTGGCGATCATCCCGACCCACGGATATGTATTGATGCAGGTTGACATTTCCATGGCTGGCGTTCCCTGCTCTGCCCACCCTCCCGGATGATCGGGTTGTCGTTCACTATGTTTACTATGTGGAGATTTCACGTCTTACTTATCTGTAAACTTGCATCCCTGGGTTCCATATTAACCTGTTGTACTTTATATCTGTGTATGTGTACATATATTTCTACGTGTACTGATATCTATTTCCGTATCTGTGTATGCACATAAGTACATATGTAGTCGACTTGCGGAGACAGTGGCAGCATACGGCTACGCCGTCTGCTGTAGAACCGGCGTGCGTTTGAGGTGTTGGCGTTCCATGCTCTGCTGGCTATTGGGTGTGCAGTGTTTGGGTGGTGCCTTTGTTGGAGTCACACATAGGTCTGCCCATACGGTACACATTACGGGCGGACATGTTTGTGTGGCGTCCATTTCACTGTGTGTGCAGGTAAGGAGGTGTCAGTCCATGGGGCCTACGCTGTCAAAGTATGTGCTATGCGTTCCCTCTTTGCCAGGGCGTAGGCATATTGGCGCCACGTCTACCTACTGGGGCTGGCACAGTGTGTTCATGGCACTGAATGCCCTGTGCCTGTGCTTGCCTTGGCAGTTGTGGCGGCCTTGGTGGCCCTAGACCATTATGTCCCTGCAGCAGCTGTTTCCGCAGAATCATATTGTGTAGCATACAACATACTATGAATATGTGGGCACATGTGCCTGGAGAGTACTGCAAGGCTCCACCGGATGTATCCAAGCACGGGAACCGTGATTTCAACATCCCAAACACACGCTCTATGATTATTCTGGTTTGTGCGTGTGCCTCATTATGGCATTCTTGCATGTGTGTGTGTGCATTTCTGATGGGTGTCATCATCCACGGCTCCAGTGCATAGCCAGCATCCCCCACAAGGTGACCTTGTGTGATGTTCCCCCTGGCGAATACCTGATACAGCTGTGAGGCATGCCAGATATGGGAGTCGTGGTAGCTTCCAGGGCTGCCAGCACACATCCATGATAATGCCCTGCGCATTGCACGACCTGGCAATTGATGGAGGGTATCCCTTGCGGTTTATGTAGCGTCTACCCTGCTCCCGGCGGTGACTTGATTTCTATGTGCGTACAGTCTATCGCACCCAGTACCTCCGGTATTGTGCCACACGGTGGAAGTGGCGCATATTGCTAGCCAACTCCTCCTGAGATCTGGGGAAGTTTATATACTCATGGGCATGTCGTAACATGGCATCCAGGAACTGGTGTAGTACCCTGGATGCTGATGCCTGTGAGATACCCATTATATCCCCGGTTGGCCTTTGAAAGGTACCTGTAGCCAGTATTCGCAAGCTCACACATACCTTTGTGTCCACTGGGATGGGCTCCCCTCTGTTGTCTCTTGTTCTCAGGCGTGGCCGGCACAGCTCCACTATTTGCTGTAATGTGTCCCTGTCCACCCTGTAGCACTCTACTATCTCCAGGTCTTGCAGCCCCTGGTAGGTCACCCTTGGTCTGAATACTCTCCTTCTCCTATGAGGCCTACGGTAGTTGTCGGCACCCTCCTCCGCAACTCCGTCTGTCTCTGACACATACCTATGCATCACGGCCACGGCGGCACCCAACATATACATATTAAAAGTTCCCCGTGTGTTTACACCCTACGGTGCGGCGTTTGGGAAATCGCGCTGTGTGTTGTGTGCATTCACACTTTATACTGTTGTGCTGTATACCCGGTGATGTCATTGGGTGTGTCTGTGCAGCCATATCTGTGGATTATCTTCGGTGTTTTACCGTTGCAACTGCAACGGTATTGCCTTTAGTGTTACATTACAGTTGCCTGCATTGGCTTAGCTTTGCATCTTACATTACTGTTTCTGCACATTGCACCTACTATTGCCTGCAGTGCATCCTGCAGGCACATGGCATATGATGCATTTTGTCTGCCGCCGTTATGCTACCTCTGTACTTGGCTGTGCTATTTCGGTTCTTTGCTCTTTGCATTTCTACTACATCCCCTACTATCTTTGCGTTCCTATGCCTCCCCTTTCCCGTTTTGCAGGAGTCTGCATGCACAGTTGTCAGCTGCCGCGTTTGCCCTTCCTGGATTGATTGGTGTTGATTGCTCATTACGGCTCCAATTACACTGCTTCCGCATTTCCTCATATTCTCCGCATTACCTTCCTATATCCGTCGTTGTTGACGGGGAGGCCGTCACATGACTGGGTTGGGGAACGTGGTCATCCTCGTGCACATGCATCTATGCGGGCATTATGTACTCTCGCATCTATTTCCTCACGCCGATCCTGCTGCTGTGATGTGCATTGTACAGCCCATGTTTGCTGGCCTCCAATGTGCTTCCTCCTACAGTGGCACACCCTCTGCGATTGACATGTATCCGTGTAGGCCACTCCTCGGTGTACTACCGCTGCGCCATTTGCTCCATCCTTACACGGCGCGGTTTTGCGATTCACTATTATCTGCCTCATTTGCATGGCATTGACTGCTAATACATGGTTACGGCGAACACTGCCGCCACTCCTTGACAACCCTTGCGCTGGGGTTGAGGCTTTCCATACATACTATGGTGTGTGGTGGCTGTGCAGCTGATGTGTATTATACTGCTCTTTTAGGACATTCTCATATTATTTCATTGTTTTGCACCTTCTGTGCACATATCCGGGGGTTCTGCTGTGGTTTCTGCATACATAACATTTATGTCATTATTTACGGTTTGTGCATGTTTTCTTTGGACATTCTCGGTGCCTTTCGCCATTGGCATATTGCACCTGTATGATACCTGATGTTGACAGCCTTCCATTACTCCTTGGTCATGTTTGGGTAAATGTAAACCATTTTTTTTGGTTTACATTGCCGTGCCCTTACGCTACGCCTGCCCAACTTCGTGGATCGCTATTTGCCTTCATTTGCATGGTGCAATACCGCACACAGTGTGATTAGCATACCTACGCCGGGGGCGGCGCAGGTCCGGCGCACGCCGGTAGTGCACGTGGGATTGATTCATACCTGAATTGCTCGGTGGCCATATTTGGCTTTATAACGCCGACGCTATGCGGGCGTCTGGCGCAAGGTTCATGAATTCCGGGGTAAATCTTTTTCAAAATATTTGTTGCTTCTTGGAAATGCAGGAAAATGATGAGAGAGAAGAAAAAAAAAAAACATAGTACAAATCATTTGTTTTTTAGTCTCTTCTTCTTCTCTGAAGTCTTCCACGAAGTTTCAGTTGCCAGTCTCTTTAACGAAGGACTAGCCCATTCCATTTCTTCTATTTTTTCCAAAATCTTATTTTTTTTGATATACAGTAAAGCAGAGTCTAAGTCATCGAAAATTTTAGGACCATCAGGAAGGAAGATTTTAAGCTTGGCAGGAAACAGAAGGTATGTTTTAAACTGTGCTTTTTTAAGCTCCCTTATTAGTGGCAGAAAAACTTTTCTTTTAGCTAATACAATGGAAGAATAGTCATTGTCAAAACGCACAGTTGTTTCATTAATCTTAACAGGAGCTTTAGCCCAAGCAGATTTAAGAACCATCTCTTTATCAAAAGATGATAGAAATCTAACTATAACTGGTCTAGGATAGTTTTTGTTAGAGTTAGTATTAGCTATAGATCTATGTGCTCTTTCGATACCAAAAGAGAATGCTTCTGGTAAATCTAAAGTTTTAGAGCCATGTTGTTAAAAAGAAGTAATATTGTTACCTTCAATATTTTCTGGCAGTCCAAAATCCTAATGTTATTGCGCCTAAATCTATTTTCCAGGTCATCCAGCTTTGTTTGTAAATGTGTATTTTGTTTCAGCAGAAACTCAATGTTGATTTCCTCTTCTTGTATTCTATTTTCCATGTCATTCACAGCTTCTTCTATGCCTGTCATCTGGATCTTCTGTTGTTGCAGGTCCATAGGTAACAAGTCTATTTGTTTTGTAGTTTTTCTATGAAAGTGTCTATTTTAGTATCCATTTTATCCATCTTAGCAGTAAGTTGCTGG
This sequence comes from Protopterus annectens, assembly GCF_019279795.1. Classification (NCBI taxonomy): domain Eukaryota; kingdom Metazoa; phylum Chordata; order Ceratodontiformes; family Protopteridae; genus Protopterus; species Protopterus annectens. The sequence goes on along the minus strand of NC_056733.1, from coordinate 489,001,959 downwards.
ACTATAATTATCAGAGACTGAAGTTCTTTCTTGATGCTGGAGTCTTGAGAATTTGTCTTACTGGAACTCATTTCAGACTGATAAACTGACAGGAAAATTTCCAAAGTAATTTCTGACAGGAATATTATTAAGATTTCCTTTCTTTTTTAGATATAGTTCAAGAACTATATAAAACAAACATATTTAGAAAGAAAATTACTTCAAAAATTAATTTTTTAAGTAATTAATTCCTGTCAATGTAATGAAATTGGTGGAGCTGAAGAAATCTGCTGCTATCCTGTGTTCATCCTTGGCCACCCACTTTCAGTGTTCTGAGATTTCACTATTTTGGATTTTCAGTGTTTTAGGTTTTCGATGTTATGGTTTCAATGTTTTCAGTTTCAATGTCATGATATTTCAATGTTTTGAAGTACACAAAAAAAATAAACTGTAAGCCAAGCCTGTTTCCTACCTTTCCTGTAACTAGTGTTCCAGATACAGATTTGCTGTATCCAGGACTGTATGTAAGCTTCTGAGCCCTCCAAGCCTTTCTGTGTTGGAGGGAAGCCTTCTAGCTTATCAGTGGAAGTGGTAAGCACTAGCTAACCTGTCTACCACATAAGGAGTGGTTCTGGCCCAGAAATTGTAGTTATTGGCAATTTGGGCAATCTTCCATCTCTCTCAACTTTCTGATTTGAAAACCTGTATTTGCACTTGTTTCTGTCCTGTAACTCATCTAGTGCAGATACAGATTCTTAGTTTTAGCACTTAAATTTGCTTATTCATGCTCAGTACTTGTTCAGAACTTGTAAGCACTAAATAAGCTACTAATTATTATAGCACTCAATCTTCCTCATTACCTAGAGGTAAACAGTTTTTGTACTTACTTTTCTCACTGGCTTAGAGAACAACAGCTCTTGTACTCACTTTCCTCACTTATCTAGAGGAAAATAGTTTTTTTATTCAGGCATGTCCAAGGGTCAGCTCCCAGTGTTCTCTCCTATCTATCTGATGAATCTGGGCATCTTGAGGCAATATAGAAATTGCCTCATGTACACAGACAACCCTCTCCTCCTACCACCCAACACTACAACCTGTGAGAGATGCACTTATCTAGCCAAACTGGAGGTAAAGCTCTCTCCAACCAAAACCAGCAAACAGGAAACCAAACCAGGATCCACAACTAAGTAAAAAAGACAAATGTCCACAACAGCAATTTCAGGATGCAGGAACACCAGTACACAAGATGAAATCCTTTTATTCCGAGAACATACAGACTAAGCGCTTTCACCAGTAAACTGGTATCATCAGAGTCTGTTGAAACACTAATTCATCCATACTTAAATAGCAAACCATACGTCATCAATCACACAATAAATTAATTAACCGTTCCATTAATTCCTTAAAGGAATATCTCCATAAAAATAGAAACAGCAACATTTAAACAGTTATGAATGCAGATAACATTGAAAATTTGTATATACATAAAAAACTTTTCATAAAAAATGAATGAATATGAATATAAGCATAATGTAAATATAATAATAAGTTGTTAAGTTATAATATGACTATATACATTAATATTGTTACACAAATTGTGAAAAAATTATAAAAAATGTAAATGAAAAATTGATATGTTCAAAATTCAAAATTCAAAATTCAAAAACATTATGCGGTCTGAAGGTGTTTTAGTCATTGATATACTCATATCTAAATACACAATCATGCCATTAATGTCAACCCCAACATTGTTTGAACAAATACATACCTATTCAATGAAAAATGTATATAATGCTGCGACATACATAATAAACAAACTAATTAATGGCTTAAATTGATCATTTTTTGAAAAACATGACTATTTACCCTACCTAAGTTCTGACACAACGTCAAAACATAAATACTTAATACCTAATGGCCTAAACAACAATGTGCTCATTATATTATGCTAGCTCTTAATTTAAGATGTGGTTTTAAAGAAATGTGGTCAATAAGACCAGGGAATCTGGTGGCATTTAATCTCATCTGCCACTCAGATTCCAAAACTGCTACCCTATTGTTAATGTCACCAGGGGTAAAAGGCATCACCCTGTCAATAATGAAAAACAAGAATTTAGTAAAGTTGGTACATACTCCAGTATGCAACCAAGACTGAACTTGACAGTCATGAGGAGGTAAACATTTGCACCACACCACACTCATCACATAGTCTCACTAAATCTACACCACCAAAATCCACACATAGTAACACAAAAACATTCATGGAGCCTCTCAATATTAATCAGCCTAAGCAACAGAGACCTCCAAAGGAGAAACGCAAGCAACCTCCATCCCCCAACACAACCCAAATGGCACATAGCCCACAGACTCAGTGTGCAACTCAACCACAGCCAATAAGGCAAAACAATGTACCCAACACACTAGAGATAGGTGACTCTATAGTCAGGTACACTGATGTCCCACTCACCAGGCTAAACAAGGAGAAGGTTACTGTCAGCTGCCTGTCAAGTGCCAGGATCCACCACATAACCCACGCACTCAGGTCACTCCACAATAAGTACAAATATGACTCTTCCATTGTCCATGTTGGTGTGAATGACCTGAGATGTACCTCCCTGGACTATATGAAAAGAGACATGGAAGAGCGCTCCGATCTTGTAACCCAGGCAGGTATGACCCTAGCCCTGAGTAGCATTCTGACATCGCCCAGAATGATACCGCAGTACATGGACAAAATGACTGACTTCAACAATTGGCTAAGCTTCTGGTGTCATTCTAAGGAATCCAGTATCTGTCTGCTTGGGATGACATGGTCGACAGACCATGCTTTGCCACAGATGGCCTGCACCTGTCACCCCTGGGATTCCGGATACTGGCTAAGGCTATAGTGCCTTTTTTAGGCAGGGTTCAAATAACAAATTCAACACCATAACAGGAACAGCAAGCAAAAACTGAGGGTAATGCTACTCAATGCTAGAAGTCTATATCTCAAAATGCACTCACTCAAGGCACTCCTTAAAATGGAGAACATCAATATCTGTGCAGTGACTGAGACCTGGTTCAAGGCTCCAGAGAGCACCCCTGCACTACCAGGCTATAACTCATACCACACTTTTCGGCCATGTAACCTGGACCGAAACACCAAAGGCGGAGGTGTGTCCATATTCATTAAGGATATCCACACCTCCAGGCTAGTTGCTCAGCACAATGCATCTGAGGTTATCCAAGTGCAACTAACTCTGGGCAAAACTGCAATCCAAATTGTAGCTTGCTACAGATCCCCCACCATGCCCCAGGATTCCCACTCATCTTTTCTTGATGTACTGGAAAATATTAGGGTTCAACCAAACACCCTAATAATGGGTGACTTCAACTACCCCACCATTAACTGGGAAACTACTCATGTACCAACTTCTTAGCTCAACACTTATCCACATCTCCACCAGGGGCAACAATATCCTAGACCTAGTCATTGCCAACATGAGTGATAGGTGTTCCACACCTGAAGTCAACTCCTCGTTGGTCCAATCCAACCATAAGCTAATCATCCTTGATATCCACATCCTGCACCCACCCCCATTAAGGAAACCCATAAAAAAATTTCTCCAAAGCTAACTTCATGCTTCTTAAGACAGAAGTGGTGAACGTCATGACACCCATGCAGATGGACAATAGAGTTACAACTGCTGAATCCTACACAAATGCACTCTATAAGCACTTACATGAGTGCATGGATCATGCTATGCAAACAGAACCAAGATGCTATCCTCCAAAAAAAGGAAGCCGATCTGGTGGTCCCCTGCCATAAACAAACTGTACAACAGAAGGAAGAAACTGTTGCAAAAGAGAGTAAAATCCCATGAGTGGAGGAGCTCCCTGGTCAGTCTCAGTAAGAAGCTGAGATCCCTTATAAGATCCTCCAAAGCTAGCTACGAAAACAAAATCACCACTAATTCCAAGGACAACCACAAAGCATTCTATAGCTATGTCAAGAATCTCTATGGCAACACCCAGATCTGCTCTGAGCTACAGCACAAAGGCATGAAAATTACAGAACCAACTGATATTGCCAACATCCTAGCAGATAGGTTCAGTCTTAACTTCCACCCCCCCCCCTCAACCCCTAAAGGGCCAATATCTATACAGGAAGAATGCAGATTCCCTGTAATCACAACTACGCAGATAAAAGCTGCACCCCCTAAAACCAAAAACACAGCATCCATGGGACCAGACAACATCCTAGGTTGTGTTTTACATGAACTTCAGAATGAACTGGCTCCTCACTTAAGTACCAAGTTCGATAATAGCCTCACATCAGGCTTTGTGCCCACTGAATTGTGCACAGCAACAGTTATCCCACTCCACAAAGGGGGAGCCACCACTGATCCCAGGAACTATGACCTATTAGCCTGATGAGCCTGGTCTTCAAGGCCATGGAACGTATCATCATGGAACTCATAAACAAAGACATCGGTAACCTCAACCAGTTCAGGTTTGTGAAAGGCAGATCATGCCTCTTGAACCTGATCAACTTCTTTGAGCAGTCACCGAAGCCGTAGATGAGGGTAAGGTGGTTCACACAGCCTATCTTGACCTCGCCAAGGCTTTTAACACCATCCTCCATTCTGGAATTATAGCTAAACTCACTAAACTAGGTATAAATCCCTACTTCACAAGATGGGTTGCCAATTGGCTCACTGACAGAACCCACACTGTAAAAGTTGCAGACTCCAAATTTGACCTCAAAGCAGTGACAAGTGGAGTACCACAGGGTTCCGTTATGGGACCTCTCCAGTTTGTTATCTACTACTCTGAAGTACAGGCTAACACAGAAGGCCTCTGGCTAATGAAGTTCGCAGATGACTGCAAACTAGGAGCCATAGTCAAGTCCCCAAATGATGTGGACATCCGACAGAAGGGCCTCACTGAGACAGAGGCCTGATGTCAAAGCAATGGCCTCAAGCTTAATGCCAAAAAATGCGGTGTCATCCCCTTTGGTAAAAACTCTGTACCCATGCACTACCACATAGGCAGCAATCTACTTAACACCGAAAGTGTGAAAAGAGACTTGGGACCCAGGTGGACAGTAGTCTCTCCTTTGGTAGTCACATCGCAACAGTAGTCAGAAAGTCCTTCTATTTGGCACACCTCATCATAAAAGGGTTCTCATTCAGGAAAAAAGAGGTCATTGTTCCCCTCTACTCGACACTCATTAGACCCATTATAAAGTACAATGCCCCTTTTGGAATGTACCTCACAAGACATCTGCAGCAGCTGGAAAGGCCACAGAAGTACCTCACAAAGAGGATTACTGGCCTCAAACAAATGCCCTACACTGACCGACTCAAAAAACTCCAGCTTTACTCCAAGGTGATCTCTGCTTAACATATAAAGTTACGTCAAACCCAGAGCTGTTGGATATGCTACACCTAAAGAAATCCCAATCCCTCCGAGCTACACACTCTAGGGACCTAAACCTTGTCACCACAATAAACAGGACATGCTAGAGGGATAGATTCCTGTCCCAGATACTTTCCATACTCTGGAACAGGCTACCCATCTATGTCAAGCAAAGTTCTTCATTAGCACTCTTCAAGAAAAATCTTGATGAGTAGATGGGAAATAGGAAATACACACCGGGGATCACTTCTGTGTCTCTGTTCGATATAATAAATAAACTTTCTTGTGTGGCGTAAGCCAGGGAACCTTGATAGCCGAGTATCTACCTATGAAGCTATGAACCTATATATATATATATATATATATATATATATATATATGTAGATATATATATAAATATATATATATATATATTTAAATATACATATATATATATGGTTCTACCTGACTTCGTCGACAGCGCAGAAGACCGACAGCGGAATTCGGAGCTCCAGAAGATCGAAAACGAAGAAGACCGACGCGAATCGCGAGTGGCAGAACATCGACAATGCAGAAGACCGACACGACGGATGACAACACCAACGCCGAGGATGACGACATGGGGAAAGGCTGTGCGGTGACGGGTAAGTGTGGAGATTGGGTCTGTGGGGATAGGGGTGGGTTAGGGTGAGTTAGGAGTTAGGGGAGTTAGGGTTAGGGAGGGGTGGGAGTTAGGTTGGGTAGGGTTAGTTAAGGAGTTAGGGAGCTAAGTGAGTGACGGACCTTAGGGTTAGGTAAGGTTTAGTGTGGGCTTGTAAGTTTGTGGTGTGTGTGTTGTGTGTGGTTTGTGGAATGGGGATGTGTTTTGTTTTTAATTGTTATTGTGGTGTGTGCAGTGTATGGGGTTTCGTGTTTGTGTACCGGTTATTTTATGTGTCGGTTATGTGGTGTTTATGTTTATGACTGTCGGTGTTGTGTGGTTTCGATTATGTCAGGTAGAACCATATATATATATATATATATATATATATTTAAATATACATATATATATATATATATATATATATATATATATATATATATTTATATGTATATATATCTATATCTATATATATATATATATATATATATATATATATATATATATATATATATAAAATTTCACTGAATTTCAGTTCACCCTCACCAAATCGCTGAAAGCTCAAACTCATTTCACTGAATCCCATTTCACTGAAGTGAAGTACTGGTACTGTGTAGAGTACTGTAAGGCAAGTAA